>NC_056734.1:615068349-615083349 GCF_019279795.1 Protopterus annectens | reverse complement strand
GGAAATGGCTTATAATAACGCAGCACGATTTGCTATAGGCAACCCATTCAGAACCCATCATTGCATTAACCTAAAACAGCTAGGATGGTTAGAACTACAACACCTGATTAAATTTCACCAACTCACCCTTGCCCACAACATTCTTTATAAACCTTCTAATACTCCAAGTTTATCTACCCTAATCACCCCCTGTACAAATCTGAAGTCCTTACGCTCATCTCAAAAACTACTAGTCCACACCACTAAACCTAACAACAGAGCTGGGGATTCCCTTTTCTCTAATTCTGTAGGTAAATCCTGGAATCTTCTCCCTTGTGACCTCTCCTCACTCACCTCTTTATCTCTCTTTAAAAATAAACTTAAACTTCTCCTCAAAACTCACTGGCTATGCCCCTGTTCAAAACCAGACTAGTCATCTACCTCTACTAAGTGTCTAACCTATCCAGCACTTACTAGCCTCTGCTACTTTATTTCCATCTTATCATATTTTTCTTATCTACCCCTTTTCTTTTTTTTTATATCCTTTTCTTACTTTCTCTTCTTAAGTAACTTCTTTGCTACATTACTACTCACCTAACTTCCTTTGTTTACCTATGACCTAACCTGACATGTCTCCATACCTGAAATTTCACTGTTTTATGATTTTTGTCCTCAAAATATATCCTGTTACAAACTCTGTACCATTGTTGATGATTTTTATTTCCTTTTTAAAGTTGCTATTCTTATTAGTATATTGATATTTTTTCTATGTTGTTAGAACTTATATTATTGTATTTAGACCATGTCTTGGAGCTTATCTCCCGGGCCTCTACTGAAAAAGGACATGTATCCAGGTGGACTAGCCCGGTGAACAAATGTAAAAATAAAAAAAATAAATAAAATAAAAAAAATGCATATTTGTATTAACAACATCTCATTAAAAATCCTTGTACAAAAATAGGTTTGGCATTGAGAAGTCCCTAAAGATGGTATCATTTGGTAGTGAGGTGATATCATTAGGTTCGACATAAAAGATGATTGATTTGCAGTCAAATTTAACCATAGATGAGGAGATGGGGGATGTGGTACAGGTGGGGGTTAAGATTATAAAGAACAGGTTGAGGATATTAGAGTCTCTCCTGAGTAGTTTACCAGCTTTATCTAGTGCACTGATATTAAGGAGGACGTGGAATGCTAAGCATATCGATTTTTACTGGTGCAAGTGTGCCAGCCAATACCTTGGTAACTGAAATCCCCTAGCAAGGATGCATTTGGTTTGATATTTAACCCCTTCTATGATGTTTAGGTAATTTCCATGATATCCGGAAACTATTTATATGGATTTGTAGCTAATGATGCAGTAATATTTACATTTGTTAAACAGTAATTTGTTTGTCCCATAGCTCCAGTTTAGAGTTTTGGGTAACCTGATGTAAGGTTATGATATTTTTAACCTACACAGATACTTTTTCATAGTTACCCAAGTGTGGAATGGCATACATTCTGGTACTCTCCTTCTTCTTTTAATAATCAGATTTTGATAGTTTCTGATTGTGTCACGGACTTGGGTATTGCCACAGGTAGGTAGGTAGTGGCTTGAAGATCTGAATGCCAATATCATATTTAGTAGGTGTAGTGCTACAATGAAAGGCATATTTCAAATGATAACTAGTAATTAAGCTCACAATGCCTTGCAAGTCACTTATGAGACCATGTACTGAATTCTATATATCCCTGTGCAGCTGCACTGTGAATGTTCTTAAAAAGCTGCAGAGATCATTTTATTTATTATTTATTGGCATTTTTAACAGGGAAAGGTCGACTGGGTGTAAGCCCATTTTCAGCAGAGGCTCAGGGAGAAAAACTCCAAAGTATTAACAAAAAACAGTTTAAGAATAATAATTATACAGTCATTAAAAATAATACAAAAAAACAAATGCAGTTTAAAACATTCTTCTAAATTAGACATAATATAAAAACATTGCTTAAGAGTAGGTACAAGTTATATGACAATGATTTAACAAAGAAATCTTCCATTTCAATGCTCTATCTATAAATGCAGAGAATATATGGCCTGTATTGTAGTATAGTAAAAACAAATAAACTGGTGTGCTGATATTGCCATACCATTTCCTGAACGTTGTTATCTACAAATGCAGTGTCCACTGCCCATATCTCATTTTGACCTCCCTATGTCTTCCCTATCATCAAGAATAGCTATTCCCTCTGACAGTACACAGTATATGTCTGACCTACTAGAATGACTAATACTGCCAAATTGTTGCAGCATATAACTCCAAAGCCAAAAGAGCTGGATCATGGCCAAATGGGGCCCTATGTAGTGTAATGACCCAGGCTTTCTCCAGCCATATTGATATCCCATTACTTTTCTGTTTTCCCCAGTTACCATAACATAATATTCAAACCTGTCAGTGTATATAATATTTTCCTCTTTACTTTTAAAATTATTACAGAGATCTGGATTTCATTTTAAAAAATTAATCCAAATTTTACTGCAAAAAACACTGATAATCATTTTCTAAACTAAACAAAAACACTCTTACATTGAAAACAGATAGCTTGCGAAACACTAAAACCGTTCTTCCCTTGTAACTCACAATGAAACTCCAGCTGGAAACTTGATCAACTAAAAGAGAGGTGCTGGCTTCATAGTGAAATAGCATATAATGGAGCACTAATTAGCAGTTATGTAAAGGGTGCAGGAACTCAAAAGACAAATGTGTAATGCATTTAATAACAACATGGGACAGCTCACTGGACACAATTTCCCTTTTTCAGGAACAGCCCAGGAGTACTATGTGGTGAAGTAACTTGGTCAGAGTCATACAGAAGACAAGCTAAGGCTGAGGGAATCAATCCCTGTACTACAAGAAGCACCTCTTTAACAGCTCATAGCTGTACCCATCTGCACTAACTGATAGACAGACTGTTGCAGCCAAAACACTGCACATTTCACCCATATGCCTGCAAAAAACAAGCTAAATTAAAAATGCATTCATAGTTGAAATATTGAGTTTAAACTCTTAGGCATTATGCTGTCTAATTTTTTTCTGAGCTAAATCATAAAAATACTGCTAATGTTCAACAAAACAAAGAATCCGAGGATGATGCTCAAAGAACACGGCCTTATGGTGATGCTCCTATTGGCTACAATTAATTTCCTTCATTTGCATCATATCTATACTGGTTCATAGGTAGTTACTAGGCTTGCACTCCAGTGGAAGACTGAAGAGCCTAGCCCAGATTTCTAGTTGCCCCAAAGCATTGTCAGGTTAAGTGATTTGCTCAGAGTTGCACAGTTGCCAAATGAGGGTTGAGACAATCAAATCTTATACCACAGAAACTACAGCTCAGAGTCTTAATTGCCTATGACAACTGCCAAGCTAAAGCAAAAAGAAGGGGAAGGATTAAAACCCCACACCCCTGGCAAACGAAACTGTAGTATTAACCCACTATGCTAATTCCTTTACTGCAAGAGGAATAGTGGAATTCAGGAATCAAGTATTTAGACAAACACACACAGATGTTGGCCATCAGTTACAATGTGCTCAAACTCACATAGTAGGAAAATGGAGGTGAAAGGGTTCAAACCCTGTACTTTTGACTCCAGGATGCTATGCATTAATACTACACATAACTCAAATGGCTGGCATTATAGGCTGTCTCTAAACCTCAATGATTTTTAACCTTCAGTGAATTATTAGAAAATGAAAAAAGGTGTGAATGACTGGCAGTTAGCTCAGAGGATGAAGGCTCTAAGCTCTTAGTGAGCTGCTTCCAGTAGTCAAGGATGTGGAGTTCAATTTTTCTATTTCCACTTGTCTTCTGTTGGACTCTGAGCAAATCACATAACTAAACAGTGCTCTTGATAATGCAATACATCATAAATCTGTTTAAGTGTGCGGATGCACACATACACGCATGCCCACACATTTGTATAAAGGAGATCCTTGCCATTCTACAAATCAGTGCTCCAGCAAAACATGGTCATGGGCTGCAATCTGAAGCTCTACTCCACACAGCAGAATCTCCACATCAATGAGCAATCTCTCAGCAAAACATTTTTGCATTTCTCCATTATGTATAGCTCAGCAAAACATCCAGAACAGCAATGCAAAAGTGCTGCAAGTGATTTTCTGTTAAGCCAACTGCTTTCTCCACTCATGGTTTAGTTCCTGTCCTGTTGTGCTGTTATTTTCTCGACTACACTTTGCAGTATTTCTGATCCTCCATGGAAAAGAGTAACTTTTGGTCAGGCTGTAACTCTGAAAGGAAAATTGTTTTGTTGGCTGGCCGTGGATCCCTCAGAGCTGCAGGCCTTAGGAGACCACTCTATTTTCCCTTAGATATAATCTGCTGATGGGGGTGAGATTAACTGGTTTAGGTATTACCACTGAGAGTGATTAGGTAGTGCAAACAAAGCAGAACATCATATGCAAACACTCTGCAGGAATGGATATCCTGTATGCCATGATGTAAGAGTGCATTCCTCCGGTTTGCTCAGTATCAGTGCACAGCCTAAAACACTACTGGAAATTAAGTAAATTAAATCATATAATACTTCTCCATTCACAGATGAGAATCAACTTGCCATGTCCCATCCCAACTGTATTGATGACTCCTCTGACAGTAGCTGCAGCCTTGATATTGCAACAAGATCTGAGAATGCTGACAAACTTCTGGTTGCATATGGAGACATTTTAAATATATACATTAAAATGCATTTACAATGTAGTAATGTAGTAATGGATATTTGTCTTTAAACCTATATATGTATGCTTTAAGTTCAAAGATTCATAGGTTTTGGAATGAAGCTTCAAACTACTGGCCTTCACCCTATGATGATATTTTTCTATTTCTACATAGTATTAAGTCTCCTTTTAAAAGGCTACAGATAGGTAGTACTTTAAGTCAGTAGTAAGGGATGCTAGCATCACATCTGCATTTGTCTCTGGATAATACATCTGTCCTTCATTTATTTATCATTTATGTCAAATTTAAGTGCAAGTTTTCCAAAACAACTATTGTTTGACCCAGTTGTATGCTAAAGGCAGAAATTGTCAGAGTATACAGTAAGACATAGCCTTGAAAACAAAACATAGTTTTTTTTCTGAGTGTTCAGTATGACACAGATTTGAGAGATAATCCTTTCAGTGTACCACAGTAGTAAAATCATGGAGATAATTTGTGTTTTGAGTCAGATGGTGTTGTCTTTCTGGATGGACTAGATGCTTAACTGGTTGCAGAAACAGACGGTATATTCAGTTATTGAATGAATGAATGAATGAATGAATGAATGAATGAATGAATGAATGAATGAATAAGGCATAGAGTGAGATACTCATATTTATACATCAGCTGGAGCTAGCCAGGGTTGCTTTGTTCAGGTCAGATTCAGACTCATCATCAACATTTATACTTAAACTCCTACCTTCTGATTTAGAGTTATAATCCACACATGCCCAGCTACTTTTACTTTAGAGAAAAAAAATCTGAAAGAATAATGTCCCAGTAAATACACTTGTAGAAGTTAGCTGTTCACTATGACAGATTCAGAGATAAATTTAACAAGCATCACTCATGAAGTCCTGCATTTATGTCACAGTTACTTGAGTCAGATATCCCTGGTTATTCTGTTCCTATCTATCCTGACTATATAGAGCTACAATCCCTGGATAGTATAGATTGTTGTTCACGTTAAGTAAGCAAATAAAACCATTTTCTTCAAATTGGGAGTGCTGTTTTGAGTTAATTAAAAAGACCCTTCCCTTCCTCTTACTGCGGTTTACCATCCAATCCAAACTCATTATTCATATTTTTCTGAAACTGAGAAAGTTATCCAATCTATCCACATTCAGTAGTGACACAGCCTTAAGTTTAATTTTCTGTTTTGTGTTAATGAAGTAACATGATATTTATTCAACCATATGTATTTTTATACATTCATGCCTATTTGTTAAGTGGGAGATCCCTTTTATACAGGAGTTCCAGAGGGAACAGCTCAAGACAAACATCAATTTCTAATGTAAAGTTACACTACAAATGTAACATGAATACATGCACAGGCAGAGACAAGGTGAACTAAGTCAATGAAGACAGTAGGTTTGGAGTAACAATAAATAAGCAATACTTGATTTACATGTTTGCGATATAGACATATTGAGAACCATTCTTTAATGGTTGGCATCTCTAAAATCTAAGGAAAAACAAGAGTGGTACTTTGCAGCATGCACAAAACACACAATGATATGAGATCATTATAGAGGTATAATTAAGCAATATCTTAGACATGAACTCAATGTTCTATGTGATAAATATAAGGTAAATACTAACATGGAAAGAATGCAGAGTGACAGTACAGTCTGAATATAGGATATGTACTACAGTAACACACAACCATGATGGATATGAAACAGATGTACTCTATATAGGACATGCACTACAGTAACACACAACCATGGTGGATATGATACAGATGTACTCTATATAGGATATGTACTACAGTAATGCACATCCATGATAGATATGATACAGATGCACTCTGTATTAGGTATGTACTACAGTATCACGTGACCATGATGGATAACGTACAGATGTATTCTATATAGGGTATGTACTACAGTAACACACACCGATGATGGATATGATACAGATGCACTCTATATAGGATATGTGCTACAGTAATAAACAGCCACAATGGATATGATACAGATGTACTCTATATTTATTTATTTATTTTACATTTGTTGACTGGGATAGTCCTGCTGGATACATGTCCGTTGTCAGAGGAGGCTCCAAGGTAAGCAGTTAAGTTTAAGATACAATATTTTCAGTGGTTACATACCTAAACAAGTTATAGAAGTTCCAGGGTTAGAGATAATCCCAAGAGTAGGTCAGGATTAAGTAACACAGGTTAGCTAAAATACTGATTTTTAACTCATTCAGTTAAGATTACAGATACAATATTTACAGTGGTTACATACCTAAATTAGTTATATAAGTTCCAAGGTTAGAGGATATAGGATATGTACTACAGTAACACACAGCCATGATGGATAAGATACAGATGTTCTCTATATATAGGATATGTACTACAGTAACACACAACCATGGTGGATATGATACAGATGTACTCTATATAGAATATGTACTACAGTAATACACAACCATGGTGGCTATGATACAGATGCACTCTATATAGGATATGTACTACAGTAACACACAGCCATGATGGATAATATACAGCTGTATTCTATGTAGGATATGTACTACAGTAGCACACACCCATGATGGATATGATACAGATGTACTCTATATAGGCTATGGACTACAGTAACACACACCCATGTTGGATATGATACATCTGTACTCTATACAGGATATGTACTACAGTAAGACACACCCTCATGATGGATATGATACAGATGTACTCTATATAGTTTATGGACTACAGTAACACACACCCATGATGGATATGATACAGATGTACTCTATATATAGGCTATGTACTACAGTAACACACAACCATAGTGGATATGATACAGATGTACTCTATATAGGATATGTACAACAGTAATACACAAGCATGATGGATATGATACAGATGTACTCTATATAGAATATGTACTACAGTAACACACACCCATGATGGATAAGATACAGCTGTACTCTATATAGGATATGTACTACAGTAACACACAACCATGATGGATAAGATACAGCTGTACTCTATATAGGATATGTACTACAGTAACAGTAACACACACCCATGATGGATATGATACAGCTGTACTCTATATAGGATAAGTACCACAGTAACACATACCCATGATGGATATGATACAGATGTCCTCTATATAGGATAAGTACTACAGTAACACACAGCCATGATGGATATGATACAGATGTACTCTATATAGAATATGTACTACAGTAACACATAGCCATGATGGATATGATACAGATTTACTCTGTATAGGATATGTACCACAGTAACACACAAGCATTATGGATATGATACAGCTGTACTTTATATAGGATACATACCACAGTAACACATACCCATGATGGATATGATGCAACTGGATGTAGTAGGGTAAAGGATGTACCAAAAGCAATGTACAAGGGCCTGCTCAACTAATGCAATAATCCATAGACTTTTGGCAAACAGTGGTAAGAGAAAGAACATTAATTGTGAAGTAGGAAGAAAGGAGTGTAATAGAAATTGTGAGGAGAGGCAGAATATGGGGACAGAAACATTTGTAAACTTAAAGAATTCTGATAATGTAAAGATTACAGATGGTGGGCCAGGATAACAAATGGGAGAAATTGATGAAGAGAGGAGAAGTTTGATAGGAGATAGATTGAAGACTGACAGAAAGGCAATTATATTTAATGTCAAAGAAAAGGGGACATATGATTATTTGGGACTTTTTAGCAGTTGGCATTTGATGGAAGTCAAGTTCTTATATGTTAAGACAAAGCGTATTCCGTTCTCTTGTTGTCTATGTACCTTTGGTTCATTCTCCATGTCTGTTAGTAGATGGTTTAACTTGTACTAATGGATATCCCCTCTCGCCATTTTAGAAAATTTATTGGAGTACAGTAGCCTGTGAGATATTAGTTGAGTGAATTTTAGGAAGTTAGGTAATTTTTAACAGAATCACTTTCTTAAAGATTGTTTGTGATGGGGGCAAATTGGAAAGAATGCTGTGCTAGTCTGATTCCACACTGCCTGAACCACATCATCACTTATATCAATACACAAACCTTGTTTTCTGACTGCATAAAGAACCACCTTATGTGTGAAAAGTAACTTCAAGCACATATAAAATGAGTGTTTTGAGGGGGCAAGTCCCCCTGCCACTGCATTTATCAGAGCTCACTCCACTTCCCATTATTTTATTAGTCTCACTTTGAGTTCACTGCAGCACAGAAGTGTAATATTTAATAAAGACATTAAAATGGTAGCTGTTCTTTCTGGGGATTCCACAGTTTCAGTGTAAGAATAAAACAGTGATGCCATTAATACATGTACCATGCAGCAAATAGAAAGCTAATGACAATCAAGCAACCAAGCTTGAACAAAATAAGAAAGAACAAAGTGCTTGAGCAGATGAAGGGAAAACAGTTATGTATACCAATAGTATTTCTGTTAAATGCTAAATCAAAATTTATAGGTGGTGATTGCGAGAGCTTATTTGGTACATGGAAAGTTTGCAAAATGTTTACTGATAGGAAGGCATGGATTACAGGTACTATGACATAGTTATAAAAGCATTGGCCCAGTGTAGTGTGCTAGACTTTTTTAAGGATAAACTAACGATTAAGGCTAAACAGGAGCTCAATGTCCAACATAAGGTCAAGAAGCTTTCATGGTGTGAATGAATGAATTATCAAGGGATGTAACAAGTCCAGAAAAGGTGCAGAAAATGTGAATATATAGCAGAAATTGTGCATTGTGTTTTGACAATGTTTATGTATGGACCCAAGTTGGACAATCAGGTTTGAAAATAGTTAAATCTATGCTGAAGCAGTGAATGAACAGATAACAGTGAAGATTCTGATAACTTCACAAGATTATCAACATCCTAGGTTAACTTAACAGTACCATGTTTTATCTGTCATTCATAAAGGTGAGAAATGAGGGCAAAATGCAAAGCCACACCAAAAACACAAGAAATGGGAGCAGGTGACATTATTCCTTTTGTCACCATGAGTTTCGGTTTCAGCATAGCAGATGAATTGATATAAGCATTATCTGGAAATACTTGTTTTGTAGAGAGCTCAGGAGGATGATGTCCCCGTCCAGCAGGGGAATATTTTCTGTTTCTCATCCAGTTATCCAGGTTGCACTTAAAAAGGGGTAAATAGGTGCTCTGCTTGATGTGAAGAGGGAGTCTATTCCATAGATGGGGGAGTCATTGGGGCAGAGATCTGTCCCGCCAACAAGACTTGTTGATATCACAGACCAGCTTGAGGCCGCACTTATGGGTTACTCGAGTGGAGCGTGACTTGCAGACATGCAGCAGTCCCATCAAGGTGGAGTCTATGATCACCTTGTATGTCAGACAGAGGTCACTTCTAAGGAATCTGTATAAAATGGAGTAGAGGGGTAAGGCTTTTACCCCATCTGTGTATGGTAGATGTTTGAGGTCCTGTATTCTCCTGGTGAGGAACCTCTGTGGTGTCTCCAGCTGCTGCATGTGCTTTGCGAAGTACATGCCGAAAGCGGCATTGTACTCAATAATGGGTCTTATAAGGGATGAATACAAGGATGTTATGACCTCCTTGTCCCTGGTTGAGATACCCTTACTTATGAGGTGGGGTATGTAGAAGGCTTTCCATACAACGGAAGCAACATGGTGGTCAAAAGTCAGGTTGCAATCAACCTGGATGTCTAAATCCCTCATGACTGATTGTGTGCTTAGGATGTTGCTATTAATGTGATCATTTGTGGGGATCTCACTCTCTCCAAAGTGGATTATTATGTATTTTTTGGTATTCAGCTTGAGGCCATGTTTCTGGCACCAGTCATTTGTCTGAGTGAGACCATTTTTGACGATGTCCACATCACTAGGGGGAACTGATGACAGCACCCAGCTTGCAGTCATCTACAAACTTGGTCAGCCATAGCCTACTGGTTTTGGCCTGCACCTCAGAAAAATATATCCCAAATAACAGAGACCCCCAAGACCAAACCCCGGGGTATGCCTCTTTATTTATTTATTTTATACTTGTTGACCATGTTTGTCCGACTGGGCTGCAAATGCCCATTTTCAGTGCAAGTCTGAGGAGAAAAGCTCCAATAGAAAATAGAAATTTTACATATTGAATACATATAGAAATACATTCATCAGTACCACAGATTACTGCATCACAGTGCCACACATTATTACGTCACAGTGTCATACATTAAACTGTGGCAAGTGAAATACATATAGAAATACATTCATCTGAGGGATACATTCATAATTACATATTATATACATAATAGTGCAATAGTTACATAGCTGAAATATTTTACTAGTTATGTTTGTACAGTGATGTACCAAGAGGAGAAGATAAAGTAGTAGGTTTGTTTATTGAAGGGAAGGAAGAGAGAAGAGAAGTAGAAGGTTATAGGGGAGTGTTTATGGGGGATAATTATATTGGCAGGTCCATTTTTCATGAAGGTATTTTTTTGTAGCGGTTTTGAATTGATTGGGATGTTCATGGGAACTTATATCTAGTGGTAGGCTATTCCATGCCTTGGAAGGGTTAAAGCTATAGACTAGGTGACCCATTTTGGTCCTTGGTTTTACCAGGAAGATGATACTGTAGGGATGCTGCATTGGTTACTCAGAATGGTTAATACCAAGTCCAAGATACTATCACCTCTTGTGGGAGTATTGACTAGATGTTCCAAGGTGTTTGCATTGATAAAATCAAGGAATCTCTGGGCATTTGTGATGGTGTCAAGTACCTTTGACATGTGAATTAAAGAACTACTGGCAACACTACACATACATAGGTTAAGGTCTGCTCTTAAATATTCCATTATATTAAGGAGAACTGTGTCAGTTTCATGACCAGAATGACATCCATTTTGAGAGTCAAATACTAAAGTATTTACAATTATTTCATAATAAACCTAGAAATATGCATGTTTTACGGTATCTTAGTAACACAACACAGAATGACAGCAGGCAAGCATTAATTGACTGCTTATGAAGGACTAGCCTTACATACTGGAAGTATTTTTGATGACTTGCAGAATTTGGGAATATGTTTTTCAAGTACAGAGAAGTTGAAAAAAGTAACTGGGAATGAGACAGACAGAACAGTGATCTTTAATATGTCAAAAAAATGTCAGAATGGGAGGATGTCTTTATCCAATGATAAGGTTTAAGCTTAAAAAATATTTGATAAAGTCAATTTAGGCAGCATGAGCAAAGAATTATTTATCTGGTACAAATGTAATGGCAAGAGTGATATTTTTTATGTATAGTGTTTTTAACTTGCATGGTGAACCACTTAGCTATAGACAAACTCAGAATAGAAAAAGACTGGCCTGCTTTAAAAGTTAGCATATAAAAACTGTTGCATTCCTAACCAGATCTGTTTTGGATTCTTTCTGTTACTGCTATGATGGGTGGTAAAATGTTGTCTCTTGCTGTGTACTAGTATGATCTTGATGTTAGGTTCTGGTATCTTTGTAGCGATTCAAAGAGACAGTTGTATTATTTTAACACCAAAACCAATTTATCTCAATATGGCATCTATTTCTTATCTATATGTGTTTGCTGTGAATCAAGGTGCAGACCGACATTTTACTTATCTTGCAGGGCCCAATTTTTTGTGATTTGTGAAAGGAAGGTGCAGTTTTAATACTCGGCTGGAGATTCCAAATGAAGGTAGACATTAGAATGTAATACAGAAGACTAACTCTAAAGCTAAATGCTCTTCGCACTGAATCTCTTGTGTTTTGTGAAGAAGGAATACTGATATGGCTTCTAGAAATTACCTAGTGCCAAACAACAAATAAAGTGATCAGTGAAGGTGTCTGCAAGAATGTATAAAATCTGACTTAGACAAAAGGGTGCAGTGAGATGTGCTTTTCTCTTAGAAGTGATATTTGTACTGGTATTTAGCATATTTAACTGTACCTAGCCAAAATACGCAAGGAAGTAAAATGGGTCTGTGCACAGCACCCCGTCATTGATGAAATCTTACACTATTACTAGAACATTTACAATCTTGGGTATACATAAGTGACAACAGTAAATCTTAAATTACATTCTCAGGGGGGTTGGACTGGATATGAAGACAAGCAGTGTTAATTGTTTTAGATATGCATAAACACACACACACACACACACACACACACACACACACACACACACACACACACATACTTGTGTGTGTGTGTGTGTGTGTGTGTGTGTGTGTGTGTGTGTAGAGCACACATTATAGAGTTTTTGTGAATGGGAGCTGCACCACTAGTCTCAGTTAGCCACATAACTTCCTTACTAGAACATTTACAATCATGGGTATACATAAGTGACAACAGTAAATCTTAAATTACATTCTCAGGGGATTTGACTGGATATGAAGACAAGCAGTGTTAATTGTTTTAGATATGCATAAACACACACACACACACGTGTGTGTGTGTGTGTGTGTGTGTGTGTGTGTGTGTGTGTGTGTGTGTGTGTGTGTGTGTGTGTGTGTGTAGAGCACACATTATAGAGTTTTTGTAAATGAGAGCTGCACCACTAGTCTCAGTTCGCCACATAACTTCTTTAAATATATTGGGGAAGCTGTGTTTCAGTGTCAAATCTTAGCCAAGTTTCAATGATTGATAAGAAGTTCTATTATGTCTTATCGAGATAAAACTGGTCAAACTTTCAACAAGGAGAATTAATTTGGTTGAAGCTTTTACTGACAGAAAAAAATAAAAGGATTTTGCCTCCTACACCCCTGTGTGGGCTTTTTATTCCCCACAACCTTATAACTAAATAACTAAATTGATGGTTTTATTTATGTTTTTATTTATTTTTAATTATGTTTTGTTGACAGTGATAGTCCCATTTGGTCAGTTACCAGTTATCAATGGAGACCCAAGATGGTATTTATACTGATTAGGAGAATTTAGGCCAGGCATTGCAAAATTTTTCAGTTAGCACCATGGAATCATTTATATCCATCTGAGATACCACCAACTCACACAGATGGGACCTCAAATTTAAGGTCTCATCTGAAGGGCAGCAAACTCAAAAGTGCAACACCCCAATATGCTGCACTGTCATTGCAAAGTCGTGTGAGAAACCGAAACTAACTAACTAACTAACTAACTAACTAACTAACTAACTAACTAACTAACTAACTAACTAACTAACTAACTAAATATTTTAATCCTTGCCAGCACACAAACAGAGCCCATACCATTAGTGATTCTGTATGGAATCCAGAGAATGTTGAGTTGCAAAATGGGGAAGTACACTTACTTTGCAGCCTCAATTTGATAACATTCCAAAGGTTTAAGACTGTATTACGAGATCTACCTCACAGAAGCAGCAGTTTATACATGCACTGCTAACGTTAATGTATATATACTTTAATGTCATGAAGTGTGTTCCATCAGTTATGAACTGGATTAGGGAGTGTTTTTACCTCTTATGTTGGCCATGGTCAACAGGAATCTGTGCATTTGCAATGGGGTAGTTGTGGTATTTATTCTCAGAAACTGAGGAATTTGTACCAGGGATGCATACATGTGTTTATTTAACTTCTTTTTCATTATCTTTTTTATTATTTCTTTTTTGTGTACTGGTATGAGATGTGTCACTCAAGTTATGCAGGGGTGTGAAATGAACAGATGGATGGAGTACAGCAGTTTAAACTAATAGGTACAAGAGTTCCTCCTTTTTTGATATGTTGGTATTAAGGAGAACAAAGAACAGCTAAAGCAGGTTACTCAGACAAGCAATAAACAACAGGGCTAAATCTGAAAGGAGCAGCATTTTTCCTATTATAAGTAAAACCAGTTACTTGGTTGCAGTCAGTCAATGAGATATGAAAAGTAGACAGCTAAGTACATATTTTGTTTTTGTTTTAAGCTGAGTCTATGAGATCTATGGCTAAGTTTAAAAGCTGAGATAATTACAGGAAGTGAGATCAGGGTTGCTTTCTATGAAAGTAATGCTATCATAGGTTAGAATGGTCAGGAAGACTGCTGCATGCATCTATTCTTAGTGGAGACCATTCTTCTGCACAGCCCGTGTTTTATTAGCCAAGTGTTTCATGTATACATGATGCAAATTCTTGTTTTGTATGATATATATATATATATATATATATATATATATATATATATATATATATATATATATATATTTAATTTAGTTGTTCTTAATAATTTCCTGAACCATTTTTTTTTACTTTTTTGATATATTTTATGCCCATCATGTTTTTTATTTGCTGGAGCTACCTTAACATGTCTCTTTCATAAATGCACAA